>NC_088217.1:4185009-4227509 GCF_036934945.1 Oncorhynchus masou masou
GTGAGGTCTACTACACCTGTTGTATTCAGCATTTCACTGTAAGGTCTACACCTGTTGTATTCAGCATTTCACTGTAAGGTCTACTACACCTGTTGTATTCAGCATTTCACTGTGAGGTCTACTACACCTGTTGTATTCAGCATTTCACTGTGAGGTCTACTACACCTGTTGTATTCAGCATTTCACTGTAAGGTCTACTACACCTGTTGTATTCAGCATTTCACTGTGAGGTCTACTACACCTGTTGTATTGAGCATTTCACTGTGAGGTCTACTACACCTGTTGTATTCAGCATTTCACTGTAAGGTCTACTACACCTGTTGTATTCAGCATGTCACTGTGAGGTCTACTACACCTGTTGTATTCAGCATTTCACTGTGAGGTCTACTACACCTGTTGTATTCAGCATTTCACTGTGAGGTCTACTACACCTGTTGTATTCAGCATTTCACTGTGAGGTCTACTACACCTGTTGTATTCAGCATTTCACTGTGAGGTCTACTACACCTGTTGTATTCTGAGCATGCGATAAATACACGGTGATTTAAAGTGATTACGTATATCGTCTATACTCTGGTCTGCCAAGCAGTCAATACTCTTGAACTGAATAAGCTTGTCATGTGTTTTTTTTTGTCTTTTCAAAGCGTGGTTGAGTGTGGTCATAAATAACAAATAACAGCAGTGACTAGTTAGCCTAATGAGGCAGTGGTTACACCCCAAATGACCCCTACGTCCCTGGTCTAAAGTAGTGCACTATGTAGGGAATAGGGCCCTGGTCTAAAGTAGTGCATTACGTAGGGAATAGGGCCCTGGTCTAAAGTAGTGCACTACGTAGGGAATAGGGCCCTGGTCTAAAGTAGTGCATTACGTAGGGAATAGGGCCCTGGTCTAAAGTAGTGCACTACGTAGGGAATAGGGCCCTGGTCTAAAGTAGTGTACTATATAGGGAATAGGGCCCTGGTTAAAGTAGTGCACTATGTAGGGAATAGGGCTCTGGTCTAAATTAGTGCACTATGTAGGGAATAGGGCTCTGGTTAAAGTATTGCACTATGTAGGGAATAGGGCTCTGGTCTAAATTAGTGCACTATGTAGGGAATAGGGCTCTGGTCTAAAGTAGTGCACTACGTAGGGAATAGGGCCCTGGTCTAAAGTAGTGCACTTTCTATGGAATAGGGCCCTGGTCTAAAGTAGTGCACTACATAGGGAATAGGGCCCTGGTCTAAAGTAGTGCACTACATAGGGAATAGGGCTCTGGTCTAAAGTAGTGCACTATATAGGGAATAGGGCCCTGGTCTAAAGTAGTGCACTACGTAGGGAATAGGGCTCTGGTCTAAAGCAGTGCACTACGTAGGGAATAGGGCCCTGGTCTATAGTAGTGCACTACGTAGGGAATAGGGCCCTGGTCTAAAGTAGTGCACTACGTAGGGAATAGGGCCCTGGTCTAAAGTAGTGCACTACGTAGGGAATAGGGCCCTGGTCTAAAGCAGTGCACTACGTAGGGAATAGGGCCCTGGTTAAAGTAGTGCACTACGTAGGGAATAGGGTCCTGGTCTAAAGTAGTGCACTACGTAGGGAATAGGGCCCCTGGTCTAAAGTAGTGTACTATATAGGGAATAGGGCCCTGGTTAAAGTAGTGCACTATGTAGGGAATAGGGCTCTGGTCTAAATTAGTGCACTATGTAGGGAATAGGGCTCTGGTTAAAGTAGTGCACTTTCTATGGAATAGGGCCCTGGTCTAAAGTAGTGCACTATATAGAGAATAGGGTGCCATGTGGGACACAGGGTGCGTCTACAGTACCTGATTCTGTTGTTATTGAGGTGGAGGAAGTGCAGAGCGCTCATCTGGTTGATGCCAGGGGGAACCGTAACCAGCTGGTTGTGGTCTAAACACAGCTCTGTCATGGAGGTGTGAGCACCGAAGAAGGCCTGTGGCTCCACTCCCTCCCCATCCAGCTTGTTGTGGGACAGGTACAGGTACTCTATCCCCGGCACCATGTGGGCGAACACAAACCCTGTATGAAAACATAAAGCAAGATGTCCGTTAGTATTCCCAGAAGATAAGTACTTGACACAATGAAAACATTCCAAAGCGATCCTGGATGGTACACACCTGGTATCCTCTCAATCTGGTTCCCTACCAAGACCAGGTGGACCAGAGCTCTGGGCAGGTAGGATGGGACCAGGTACAGATGGTTGTAGGACAGGTCAATGGACTCCAGGTTCCTGATGGGAGGAAGAGAGTGGGAAAAGTAAAAGTAAACAAGAGGAAGGGAGGGGAAAAAGTGAGAAATTTAGTTTTATGTCAAGAAAATAAAGCTACACAGGAATGTGAAATAAACTGAGTGGACAAAACATTAAGTACACCTGCTCTTTCTATGACAGACTGACCAGGTGAATCCAGGTGAAAGCTGTGATCCCTTAATGATGTCACTTGTTAAATCCACTTCAAATCAGTGTAGATGAAGGGGAGGAGACGGGGGTTAAAGAAGGATTTTTAAGCCTTGAGACAACTGAGACATAGATTGTGTATATGTGTCATTCAGAAGGTGAACGGGCAAGACAAAAGATTGAAGTGCCTTTGAACGGGTTATGGTTGTAGATGCTAGGGGCAACGGTTTGTGTCAAGAACTGCAACGCTGCTGGGTTTTTTCACACTCAAGACAGTTTCTCGTGTGTATCAAGAATGGTCTACCGCCCAAAGCACATCCAGCCAACTGTGGGAAGCATTGGAGTCCACATGGGCCAGCATCCCTGTGGAATGCTTTCGACACCTTGTAGAGTCCATGTCCTGACGAATTGATGCTGTTCTGAGGGCAAGGGCAACTCATATATAACTTTACTATAGTTTCTTTGTAATATATGCATTGAAAAGAAGACTTGTGAAATCCTCTAATTTTCTTACTTGTGGTTGATCCATGCCAGAGGTGCTATCCTGGACTCCTCCAGTCTGTTGTGTCTCAGTGAGATCACGTTCAGGTTAGTGGTTTGGTTGAAGACGCAGTCGGATATCTCTTCTATCAGGTTGTTCTCAAGATAAACCTCCTGCAAACAGAACGATAAAATGAAGAGTATTTATACACAATGGAGATGCACTGACAACAACACAAATGTAGCTCACTGTAATTGGACGTGTGTAATGACAGGCTATACAGGCTGTTATGTGATGACAGGATGTTATGTGATGACAGGATGTTATGTGATGACAGGATGTTATGTGATGACAGGATGTTATGTGATGACAGGATGTTATGTGATGACAGGATGTTATGTGATGACAGGATGTTATGTGATGACAGGCTATACAGGATGTTATGTGATGACAGGATGTTATGTGATGACAGGATGTTATGTGATGACAGGATGTTATGTGATGACAGGCTATACAGGATGTTATGTGATGACAGGATGTTATGTGATGACAGGATGTTATGTGATGACAGGATGTTATGTGATGACAGGATGTTATGTGATGACAGGATGTTATGTGATGACAGGCTATACAGGATGTTATGTGATGACAGGCTATACAGGATGTTATGTGATGACAGGATGTTATGTGATGACAGGATGTTATGTGATGACAGGATGTTATGTGATGACAGGATGTTATGTGATGACAGGATGTTATGTGATGACAGGATGTACAGGATGTTATGTGATGACAGGATGTTATGTGATGACAGGCTATACAGGATGTTATGTGATGACAGGCTATACAGGATGTTATGTGATGACAGGATGTTATGTGATGACAGGATGTTATGTGATGACAGGATGTTATGTGATGACAGGATGTACAGGATGTTATGTGATGACAGGATGTTATGTAATGACAGGATGTTATGTGATGACAGGATGTTATGTGATGACAGGATGTACAGGATGTTATGTGATGACAGGATGTTATGTGATGACAGGATGTTATGTGATGACAGGATGTTATACAGGATGTTATGTGATGACAGGATGTTATGTGATGACAGGATGTTATGTGATGACAGGATGTTATGTGATGACAGGATGTTATGTGATGACAGGATGTACAGGATGTTATGATGTTATGTGATGACAGGCTGTACAGGATGTTATGTGATGACAGGATGTTATGTGATGACAGGATGTTATGTGATGACAGGATGTTATGTGATGACAGGATGTTATGTGATGACAGGATGTACAGGATGTTATGTGGTGACAGGATGTTATGTGATGACAGGCTGTACAGGATGTTATGTGATGACAGGATGTTATGTGATGACAGGATGTTATGTGATGACAGGATGTTATGTGATGACAGGATGTTATGTGATGACAGGATGTTATGTGATGACAGGATGTTATGTGATGACAGGATGTTATGTGATGACAGGATGTTATGTGATGACAGGATGTTATGTGATGACAGGATGTTATGTGATGACAGGATGTTATGTGATGACAGGATGTTATGTGATGACAGGATGTTATGTGATGACAGGATGTTATGTGATGACAGGATGTTATGTGATGACAGGATGTTATGTGATGACAGGATGTTATGTGATGACAGGATGTTATGTGATGACAGGATGTTATGTGATGACAGGATGTTATGTGATGACAGGATGTTATGTGATGACAGGATGTTATGTGATGACAGGATGTTATGTGATGACAGGATGTTATGTGATGACAGGATGTTATGTGATGACAGGATGTTATGTGATGACAGGATGTTATGTGATGACAGGATGTTGTTATGTGATGACAGGATGTTATGTGATGACAGGATGTTATGTGATGACAGGATGTTATGTGATGACAGGATGTTATGTGATGACAGGATGTTATGTGATGACAGGATGTTATGTGATGACAGGATGTTATGTGATGACAGGATGTTATGTGATGACAGGATGTTATGTGATGACAGGATGTTATGTGATGACAGGATGTTATGTGATGACAGGATGTTATGTGATGACAGGATGTTATGTGATGACAGGATGTTATGTGATGACAGGATGTTATGTGATGACAGGATGTTATGTGATGACAGGATGTTATGTGATGACAGGATGTTATGTGATGACAGGATGTTATGTGATGACAGGATGTTATGTGATGACAGGATGTTATGTGATGACAGGATGTTATGTGATGACAGGATGTTATGTGATGACAGGATGTTATGTGATGACAGGATGTTATGTGATGACAGGATGTTATGTGATGACAGGATGTTATGTGATGACAGGATGTTATGTGATGACAGGATGTTATGTGATGACAGGATGTTATGTGATGACAGGATGTTATGTGATGACAGGATGTTATGTGATGACAGGATGTTATGTGATGACAGGATGTTATGGATGTTATGTGATGACAGGATGTTATGTGATGACAGGATGTTATGTGACAGGATGTTATGTGATGACAGGATGTTATGTGATGACAGGATGTTATGTGATGACAGGATGTTATGTGATGACAGGATGTTATGTGATGACAGGATGTTATGTGATGACAGGATGTTATGTGATGACAGGATGTTATGTGATGACAGGATGTTATGTGATGACAGGATGTTATGTGATGACAGGATGTTATGTGATGACAGGATGTTATGTGATGACAGGATGTTATGTGATGACAGGATGTTATGTGGTGACAGGATGTTATGTAATGACAGGATGTTATGTGATGACAGGATGTTATGTGGTGACAGGATGTTATGTGATGACAGGATGTTATGTGATGACAGGATGTTATGTGATGACAGGATGTTATGTGATGACAGGATGTTATGTGATGACAGGATGTTATGTGATGACAGGATGTTATGTGATGACAGGATGTTATGTGATGACAGGATGTTATGTGATGACAGGATGTTATGTGATGACAGGATGTTATGTGATGACAGGATGTTATGTGATGACAGGATGTTATGTGATGACAGGATGTTATGTGATGACAGGATGTTATGTGATGACAGGATGTTATGTGACAGGATGTTATGTGATGACAGGATGTTATGTGATGACAGGATGTTATGTGACAGGATGTTATGTGATGACAGGATGTTATGTGATGACAGGATGTTATGTGATGACAGGATGTTATGTGATGACAGGATGTTATGTGATGACAGGATGTTATGTGATGACAGGATGTTATGTGGTGACAGGATGTTATGTGATGACAGGATGTTATGTGATGACAGGATGTTATGTGATGACAGGATGTGGTGACAGGATGTTATGACAGGATGTTATGTGATGACAGGATGTTATGTGATGACAGGATGTTATGTGATGACAGGATGTTATGTGATGACAGGATGTTATGTGATGACAGGATGTTATGTGATGACAGGATGTTATGTGATGACAGGATGTTATGTGATGACAGGATGTTATGTGATGACAGGATGTTATGTGATGACAGGATGTTGTTATGTGATGACAGGATGTTATGTGATGACAGGATGTTATGTGATGACAGGATGTTATGTGATGACAGGATGTTATGTGATGACAGGATGTTATGTGATGACAGGATGTTATGTGATGACAGGATGTTATGTGATGACAGGATGTTATGTGATGACAGGATGTTATGTGATGACAGGATGTTATGTGATGACAGGATGTTATGTGATGACAGGATACAGGATGTTATGTGACAGGATGTTATGTGATGACAGGATGTTATGTGATGACAGGATGTTATGTGATGACAGGATGTTATGTGATGACAGGATGTTATGTGATGACAGGATGTTATGTGATGACAGGATGTTATGTGATGACAGGATGTACAGGATGTTATGTGATGACAGGATGTTATGTGATGACAGGATGTTATGTGATGACAGGATGTTATGTGATGACAGGATGTTATGTGATGACAGGATGTTATGTGATGACAGGATGTTATGTGATGACAGGATGTTATGTGATGACAGGATGTTATGTGATGACAGGATGTTATGTGATGACAGGATGTACAGGATGTTATGTGATGACAGGATGTTATGTGATGACAGGATGTTATGTGATGACAGGATGTTATGTGATGACAGGATGTACAGGATGTTATGTGATGACAGGATGTTATGTGATGACAGGATGTTATGTGATGACAGGATGTTATGTGATGACAGGATGTTATGTGATGACAGGATGTTATGTGATGACAGGATGTTATGTGATGACAGGATGTTATGTGATGACAGGATGTTATGTGATGACAGGATGTTATGTGATGACAGGATGTTATGTGATGACAGGATGTTATGTGATGACAGGATGTTATGTGATGACAGGATGTTATGTGATGACAGGATGTTATGTGATGACAGGATGTTATGTGATGACAGGATGTTATGTGATGACAGGCTGTACAGGATGTTATGTGATGACAGGATGTTATGTGATGACAGGATGTTATGTGATGACAGGATGTTATGTGATGACAGGATGTTATGTGATGACAGGATGTTATGTGATGACAGGATGTTATGTGATGACAGGATGTTATGTGATGACAGGCTATGTTATGTGATGACAGGATGTTATGTGATGACAGGATGTTATGTGATGACAGGATGTTATGTGATGACAGGATGTTATGTGATGACAGGATGTTATGTGATGACAGGATGGATGTTATGTGATGACAGGATGTTATGTGATGACAGGATGTTATGTGATGACAGGATGTTATGTGATGACAGGATGGATGTTATGTGATGACAGGATGTTATGTGATGACAGGATGTTATGTGATGACAGGATGTTATGTGATGACAGGATGTTATGTGATGACAGGATGTTATGTGATGACAGGATGTTATGTGATGACAGGATGTTATGTGATGACAGGATGTTATGTGATGACAGGATGTTATGTGATGACAGGATGTTATGTGATGGCAGGATGTTATGTGATGACAGGATGTTATGTGATGACAGGATGTTATGTGATGACAGGATGTTATGTGATGACAGGCTGTACAGGATGTTATGTGATGACAGGATGTTATGTGATGACAGGCTGTACAGGATGTTATGTGATGACAGGATGTTATGTGATGACAGGATGTTATGTGATGACAGGATGTTATGTGATGACAGGATGTTATGTGATGACAGGATGTTATGTGATGACAGGATGTTATGTGATGACAGGATGTTATGTGATGACAGGATGTTATGTGATGACAGGATGTTATGTGATGACAGGATGTTATGTGATGACAGGATGTTATGTGATGACAGGATGTTATGTGATGACAGGATGTTATGTGATGACAGGATGTTATGTGATGACAGGATGTTATGTGATGACAGGATGTTATGTGATGACAGGATGTTATGTGATGACAGGATGTTATGTGATGACAGGATGTTATGTGATGACAGGATGTTATGTGATGACAGGATGGATGTTATGTGATGACAGGATGTTATGTGATGACAGGATGTTATGTGATGACAGGATGTTATGTGATGACAGGATGTTATGTGATGACAGGATGTTATGACAGGATGTTATGTGATGACAGGATGTTATGTGATGACAGGATGTTATGTGATGACAGGATGTTATGTGATGACAGGATGTTATGTGATGACAGGATGTTATGTGATGACAGGATGTTATGTGATGACAGGATGTTATGTGATGACAGGATGTTATGTGATGACAGGATGTTATGTGATGACAGGATGTTATGTGATGACAGGATGTTATGTGATGACAGGATGTTATGTGATGACAGGATGTTATGTGATGACAGGATGTTATGTGATGACAGGATGTTATGTGATGACAGGATGTTATGTGATGACAGGATGTTATGTGATGACAGGATGTTATGTGATGACAGGATGTTATGTGATGACAGGATGTTATGTGATGACAGGATGTTATGTGATGACAGGATGTTATGTGATGACAGGATGTTATGTGATGACAGGATGTTATGTGATGACAGGATGTTATGTGATGACAGGATGTTATGTGATGACAGGATGTTATGTGATGACAGGATGTTATGTGATGACAGGATGTTATGTGATGACAGGATGTTATGTGATGACAGGATGTTATGTGATGACAGGATGTTATGTGATGACAGGCTGTTATGTGATGACAGGATGTTATGTGATGACAGGATGTTATGTGATGACAGGATGTTATGTGATGACAGGATGTTATGTGATGACAGGATGTTATGTGATGACAGGATGTTATGTGATGACAGGATGTTATGTGATGACAGGATGTTATGTGATGACAGGATGTTATGTGATGACAGGATGTTATGTGACAGGATGACAGGATGTTATGTGATGACAGGATGTTATGTGATGACAGGATGTTATGTGATGACAGGATGTTATGTGATGACAGGATGTTATGTGATGACAGGATGTTATGTGACAGGATGACAGGATGTTATGTGATGACAGGATGTTATGTTATGATGACAGGATGTTATGTGATGACAGGATGTTATGTGATGACAGGATGTTATGTGATGACAGGATGTTATGTGATGACAGGATGTTATGTGATGACAGGATGTTATGTACAGGATGTTATGTGATGACAGGATGTTATGTGATGACAGGATGTTATGTGATGACAGGATGTTATGTGATGACAGGATGTTATGTGATGACAGGATGTTATGTGATGACAGGATGTTATGTGATGACAGGATGTTATGTGATGACAGGATGTTATGTGATGACAGGATGTTATGTGATGACAGGATGTTATGTTATGTGGTGACAGGATGTTATGTGATGACAGGATGTTATGTGATGACAGGATGTTATGTGATGACAGGATGTTATGTGATGACAGGATGTTATGTGATGACAGGATGTTATGTGATGACAGGATGTTAATGATGATGTTATGTGATGACAGGATGTTATGTGATGACAGGATGTTATGTGATGACAGGATGTTATGACAGGCTGACAGGATGTTATGTGATGACAGGATGTTATGTGATGACAGGATGTTATGTGATGTTATGTGATGACAGGATGTTATGTGATGACAGGATGTTATGTGATGACAGGATGTTATGTGATGACAGGATGTTATGTGATGACAGGATGTTATGTGATGACAGGATGTTATGTGATGACAGGATGTTATGTGATGACAGGATGTTACAGGATGTTATGTGATGACAGGATGTTATGTGATGACAGGATGTTATGTGATGACAGGATGTTATGTGATGACAGGATGTTATGTGATGACAGGATGTTATGTGATGACAGGATGTTATGTGATGACAGGATGTTATGTGATGACAGGATGTTATGTGATGACAGGATGTTATGTGATGACAGGATGTTATGTGATGACAGGATGTTATGTGATGACAGGATGTACAGGATGTTATGTGATGACAGGATGTTATGTGATGACAGGATGTTATGTATGACAGGATGTTATGTGATGACAGGATGTTATGTGATGACAGGATGGATATGTGATGACAGGATGTTATGTGATGACAGGATGTTATGTGATGACAGGATGTTATGTGATGACAGGATGTTATGTGATGACAGGATGTTATGTGATGACAGGATGTTATGTGATGACAGGATGTTATGTGATGACAGGATGTTATGTGATGACAGGATGTTATGTGATGACAGGATGTTATGTGATGACAGGCTTTACAGGATGTTATGTGATGACAGGATGTTATGTGATGACAGGATGTTATGTGATGACAGGATGTTATGTGATGACAGGATGTTATGTGATGACAGGATGTTATGTGATGACAGGATGTTATGTGATGACAGGATGTTATGTGATGACAGGCTATACAGGATGTTATGTGATGACAGGATGTTATGTGGCTGTGACAGGATGTTATGTGATGACAGGATGTTATGTGATGACAGGATGTTATGTGATGACAGGATGTTATGTGATGACAGGATGTTATGTGATGACAGGATGTTATGTGATGACAGGATGTTATGTGATGACAGGATGTTATGTGATGACAGGATGTTATGTGATGACAGGATGTTATGTGATGACAGGATGTTATGTGATGACAGGATGTTATGTGATGACAGGATGTTATGTGATGACAGGATGTTATGTGATGACAGGATGTTATGTGATGACAGGATGTTATGTGATGACAGGATGTTATGTGATGACAGGATGTTATGTGATGACAGGATGTTATGTGATGACAGGTTATGTGACAGGATGTTATGTGATGACAGGATGTTATGTGATGACAGGATGTTATGTGATGACAGGCTGTACAGGATGTTATGTGATGACAGGATGTTATGTGATGACAGGCTATACAGGATGTTATGTGATGACAGGATGTTATGTGATGACAGGATGTTATGTGATGACAGGATGTTATGTGATGACAGGATGTTATGTGATGACAGGATGTTATGTGATGACAGGATGTTATGTGATGACAGGATGTTATGTATGACAGGATGTTATGTGATGACAGGATGTTATGACAGGATGTTATGTGATGACAGGATGTTATGTTATGTGATGACAGGATGTTACAGGATGTGATGACAGGATGTTATGTGATGACAGGATGTTATGTGGTGACAGGATGTTATGTGATGACAGGATGTTATGTGATGACAGGATGTTATGTGATGACAGGATGTACAGGATGTTATGTGACATGTTATGTGATGACAGGATGTTATGTGATGACAGGATGTTATGTGATGACAGGATGTTATGTGATGACAGGATGTTATGTGATGACAGGATGTTATGTGTGATGACAGGCTGTACAGGATGTTATGTGATGACAGGATGTTATGTGATGACAGGATGTTATGTGATGACAGGATGCAGGATGTTAGTGATGACAGGATGTTACAGGATGTTAGGTGTTATGTGATGACAGGATGTTATGTTTGAGCCAGATGCAGGATGTTATCCTTCCTGACATGGCACCTTGTCTTTAACCAAAGCGTGAGAGTCGAGGCTTATCAAGAAAAAGGCTGTAGTTGCTTCACTGTGTTTCATTGAAATGTACAGATGTGTATTGTCCACTTAAAATGCTAATGAATTACTAAAAAATGATACAATGTGATTTTCTGGATTTGTGTTTTAGATTCCGTCTCTCACAGTTGAAGTGTACCTATGATAAAAATTACAGACCTCTACATGCTTTGTAAGTAGGAAACACTGCCGATTTTGCAGGTTATCAAATACTTGTTCTCCCCACTGTATATATACACATTTTCCTTAAATGTATAATGTTTTGTTATTTTCCCCACTACAACAAACAGATCCTTAAATACATGTCATTTTGTCCTTGAAACATTTTATTGAAATACTATAGAATTCCATTCCTATGGAGGACTGGGGAGGGCCAATATGGCCGACCGGTGGCTTCGAAGCCTCTCCATGGCCAATACATAGCCTCAGTAATCCAGGGTTTGTATACATCTTTGGATAAAACGGATAAATCTCACCAGTAGAGATGGAGGCAGGCCCTGGGGGACGGTCCTGAAGTGGTTTCTGCCCAGACGTAGGTAAGAGAGCTGAGAGAGGGGACTGAAAGCTTGGTGATCCACGTTCCCTTCGTGCAGGACATTTCCCTCCAACTCCAAGATCAACAGGCTACTCAGACCTTTCAGAAATTACACAGCAGTGAAAACATTTTCCTATAAAAGTCTCCCTGTGCTGGTTATGGTTTCAGCCACTTCCACTAACAAATATTTACATTTGTGCAGTTGAAACCTATATTTCTTTGATTGAAGCATTGCAGTTTTACAAATATTATTGCCTGAAATGCCCCCCCCCCCCCCCCAAAAAAAAAGTACTTTGAAAATGTTTGTCCAGTAACTAGTAACATGTAGATTTGTTGTTTTGTTTGGTTACCTTGGAAGCTGTTCTCCTCGATGCCTTTGAGGTGGTTCTCATTGATCTTGAGTTCCTGTAGTGTTGATGGGAGATCTGTTGGAACCGTCTCGAGGAGGTTGTTGTCCAGAAACAGACGGCTCAGGGTCTTCAGGCCCTGACCAACGATCATTAACAATGTTAAACAACGCGTGTCTCTGGGGAATTTAAACAACTCTAACCAATGGAAAAGTACTTTATATATCTAGATAGATGTTCTATCGTTGCCATGTTATAGTGACGGAAAACAATCTGTCATTGTGTGGAAGGGGAAACCGATAAAGAAATATAAATATTGTACATTGGAATGTAACAGTCACAGTATCACACCTGGTTTGAAATACTATTCTATTGGTTCCATTAAAGAAGGCAAGCTAAATCAAGCGTACCTAAAGTATTGGAAAAGAAAAACGATCGATGTTGTCACAATATTTTTGTTAACGAAATCAAGGGTTCTTGCCGTAGAAATGTCCTGATTGTTGCACCTCACCTCTTTCTGGTGATATAGTACCTCGATGGATCTAGCTGGCTGGAAATAGGTTTCTCTCTCCTTGTTCAAATGAGGTTTCTCTCTCCCTGTTCAAATGAGGTTTCTCTCTCCCTGTTCAAATGAGGTTTCTCTCTCCCTGTTCAAATGAGGTTTCTCTCTCCCTGTTCAAATGAGGTTTCTCTCTCCCTGTTCAAATGAGGTTTCTCTCTCCATGTTCAAATGAGGTTTCTCTCTCCCTGTTCAAATGAGGTTTCTCTCTCCCTGTTCATCTGAGGTTTCTCTCTCCCTGTTCATCTGAGGTTTCTCTCTCCATGTTCAAATGAGGTTTCTCTCTCCCTGTTCAAATGAGGTTTCTCTCTCCCTGTTCAAATGAGTTTTCTCTCCCTGTTCAAATGAGGTTTCTCTATTCCTATTCATCTGAGGTTTCTCTCTCCCTGTTCAAATGAGGTTTCTCTCTCCCTGTTCAAATGAGGTTTCTCTCTCCCTGTTCAAATGAGGTTTCTCACTCTCTGTTCAAATGAGGTTTCTCACTCTGTTCAAATGAGGTTTCTCTCTCCCTGTTCAAATGAGGTTTCTCTCTCCCTGTTCAAATGAGGTTTCTCTCTCCCTGTTCAAATGAGGTTTCTCTCTCCCTGTTCCCCTGAGTTTTCTCTCCCTGTTCAAATGAGTTTTCTCTCCCTGTTCCCCTGAGGTTTCTCTCTCCCTGTTCAAATGAGGTTTCTCTCTCCCTGTTCAAATGAGGTTTCTCTCTCCCTGTTCAAATGAGGTTTCTCTCTCCCTGTTCCCCTGAGGTTTCTCTCTCCCTGTTCCCCTGAGGTTTCTCTCTCCCTGTTCAAATGAGGTTTCTCACTCTCTGTTCAAATGAGGTTTCTCTCTCCCTGTTCAAATGAGGTTTCTCACTCCCTGTTCCCCTGAGGTTTCTCACTCTCTGTTCAAATGAGGTTTCTCACTCCCTGTTCAAATGAGGTTTCTCTCTCCCTGTTCAAATGAGGTTTCTCACTCCCTGTTCAAATGAGGTTTCTCTCTCCCTGTTCCCCTGAGGTTTCTCTCTCCCTGTTCAAATGAGGTTTCTCACTCTCTGTTCAAATGAGGTTTCTCTCTCCCTGTTCAAATGAGGTTTCTCACTCCCTGTTCCCCTGAGGTTTCTCACTCTCTGTTCAAATGAGGTTTCTCACTCCCTGTTCAAATGAGGTTTCTCTCTCCCTGTTCAAATGAGGTTTCTCACTCCCTGTTCAAATGAGGTTTCTCTCTCCCTGTTCAAATGAGGTTTCTCTCTCCTGTTCAAATTAGGTTTCTCTCTCCTGTTCAAATGAGGTTTCTCTCTCCCTGTTCAAATGAGGTTTCTCTCTCCCTGTTCAAATGAGTTTTCTCTCTCCCTGTTCAAATGAGGTTTCTCTCTCCCTGTTCAAATGAGGTTTCTCTCTCCCTGTTCAAATGAGGTTTCTCACTCCCTGTTCAAATGAGGTTTCTCTCTCCCTGTTCAAATGAGGTTTCTCTCTCCCTGTTCAAATGAGGTTTCTCTCTCCCTGTTCCCCTGAGGTTTCTCTCTCCCTGTTCAAATGAGGTTTCTCTCTCCCTGTTCAAATGAGGTTTCTCTCTCCCTGTTCAAATGAGGTTTCTCTCTCCCTGTTCATCTGAGGTTTCTCTCTCCCTGTTCAAATGAGGTTTCTCTCTCCCTGTTCAAATGAGGTTTCTCTCTCCCTGTTCCCCTGAGGTTTCTCTCTCCCTGTTCAAATGAGGTTTCTCTCTCCTGTTCAAATGAGGTTTCTCTCTCCCTGTTCAAATGAGGTTTCTCTCTCCCTGTTCATCTGAGGTTTCTCTCTCCCTGTTCAAATGAGGTTTCTCTCTCCCTGTTCAAATGAGGTTTCTCTCTCCCTGTTCAAATGAGGTTTCTCTCTCCCTGTTCAAATGAGGTTTCTCACTCCCTGTTCAAATGAGGTTTCTCTCTCCCTGTTCAAATGAGGTTTCTCTCTCCCTGTTCAAATGAGGTTTCTCTCTCCCTGTTCAAATGAGGTTTCTCTCTCTCTGTTCAAATGAGTTTTCTCTCTCCCTGTTCAAATGAGGTTTCTCTCTCCCTGTTCAAATGAGGTTTCTCTCTCCTGTTCAAATGAGGTTTCTCTCTCCTGTTCAAATGAGGTTTCTCTCTCCCTGTTCAAATGAGGTTTCTCTCTCCCTGTTCAAATGAGGTTTCTCTCTCCCTGTTCAAATGAGGTTTCTCTCTCCCTGTTCCCCTGAGGTTTCTCTCTCCCTATTCAAATGAGGTTTCTCTCTCCCTGTTCAAATGAGGTTTCTCTCTCCCTGTTCATCTGAGGTTTCTCTCTCCCTGTTCAAATGAGGTTTCTCTCTCCCTGTTCAAATGAGGTTTCTCTCTCCCTGTTCCCCTGAGGTTTCTCTCTCCCTGTTCAAATGAGTTTTCTCTCCCTGTTCAAATGAGGTTTCTCTCTCCCTGCTCAAATGAGGTTTCTCTCTCCCTGTTCAAATGAGGTTTCTCTCTCCCTGCTCCAATGAGGTTTCTCTCTCCCTGTCCAAATGAGGTTTCTCTCTCCCTGTTCAAATGAGGTTTCTCTCTCCCTGTTCCCCTGAGGTTTCTCTCTGCCTGTTCAAATGAGGTTTCTCTCTCCCTGTTCAAATGAGGTTTCTCTCTCCCTGTTCAAATGAGGTTTCTCACTCCCTGTTCAAATGAGGTTTCTCACTCCCTGTTCAAATGAGGTTTCTCTCTCCCTGTTCAAATGAGGTTTCTCTCTCCCTGTTCAAATGAGGTTTCTCACTCCCTGTTCAAATGAGGTTTCTCTCTCCCTGTTCAAATGAGGTTTCTCTCCCTGTTCAAATGAGGTTTCTCTCTCCCTGTTCCCCTGAGGTTTCTCTCTCCCTGTTCAAATGAGGTTTCTCTCTCCCTGTTCAAATGAGGTTTCTCTCTCCCTGTTCAAATGAGGTTTCTCTCTCCCTGTTCAAATGAGGTTTCTCTCTCCCTGTTCAAATGAGGTTTCTCTCTCCCTGTTCAAATGAGGTTTCTCTCTCCCTGTTCAAATGAGGTTTCTCTCTCCCTGTTCCCCTGAGGTTTCTCTCTCCCTGTTCAAATGAGGTTTCTCTCTCCCTGTTCAAATGAGGTTTCTCTCTCCCTGTTCATCTGAGGTTTCTCTCTCCCTGTTCAAATGAGGTTTCTCTCTCCCTGTTCCCCTGAGGTTTCTCTCTGCCTGTTCAAATGAGGTTTCTCTCTCCCTGTTCAAATGAGGTTTCTCTCTCCCTGTTCAAATGAGGTTTCTCTCTCCCTGTTCAAATGAGGTTTCTCACTCCCTGTTCAAATGAGGTTTCTCACTCCCTGTTCAAATGAGGTTTCTCTCTCCCTGTTCAAATGAGGTTTCTCTCTCCCTGTTCCCCTGAGGTTTCTCTCTCCCTGTTCAAATGAGGTTTCTCTCTCCCTGTTCCCCTGAGGTTTCTCTCTGCCTGTTCAAATGAGGTTTCTCTCTCCCTGTTCAAATGAGGTTTCTCTCTCCCTGTTCAAATGAGGTTTCTCTCTCCCTGTTCAAATGAGGTTTCTCACTCCCTGTTCAAATGAGGTTTCTCACTCCCTGTTCAAATGAGGTTTCTCTCTCCCTGTTCAAATGAGGTTTCTCTCTCCCTGTTCAAATGAGGTTTCTCACTCCCTGTTCAAATGAGGTTTCTCTCTCCCTGTTCAAATGAGGTTTCTCTCCCTGTTCAAATGAGGTTTCTCTCCCCCTGTTCCCCTGAGGTTTCTCTCTCCCTGTTCAAATGAGGTTTCTCTCTCCCTGTTCAAATGAGGTTTCTCTCTCCCTGTTCAAATGAGGTTTCTCTCTCCCTGTTCAAATGAGGTTTCTCTCTCCCTGTTCCCCTGAGGTTTCTCTCTCCCTGTTCAAACAAGGTTTCTCTTGACTAAGGGCCATGGAATGTTGTTTTTGTTAAAAGGCCTGTGCAGGTTTGTGGCAGAGCAGGGAGAATGGGGGTGATGCTAGCTCAACAGGCATCCTTCCTTTAAAGCCTCCATGGCTTAAAGAGTTTAGACTGTGTTTCATTGTGCAAACTAAATGGCAGACTGGCTCCAAGAGTCATGCTACAGTTTAAATTAGCTCATATTGGTTTAAAACGGGTAGAAGTGAGATTTTGGCGTCTGTTGTGCCTTGCAAAGTTAAATCATATATCTATACTGTTGATGTCCATCGAAGTGTTTTGAGATTCAAGAGTGAATGGAATGTAACTGTGGATTTTCTCCAATATTCTCCAAAGTGTAATTGCAGTAATTAACAGAGGATGGTTGAAGTAGCCATCACTAAAGAGAGAGTTTCTCTATGGACAAATGTGTCATGGACACCAGACCCAGATCCAACTAACCCGGCTCTAATTTTCACTTATCAAACAAATAACTGCTAGCTAACCTGTGTTCTCTCCCTCTCTCATCAGTGTAGTGTTGTGTTCGGGCCTAGTCAGAACTCTAACATGATAGGCCGCTGTGTGTTCTGGGAAATGTTCCAGATGGATTTAAATATTGACTGTTTAAAAACGCAGACTTTTATTTTGACCAGAGAGAGTGAGTCAAATGTCGCCCCCCCCCCCCCCATGTTGACATGCTTCTGTTTGTTCACATATTCATCTGCTTAGACTGTTCCCACACTGTTCATATTTCATTGGTTGGACAGGCTAATTGGAAACAGACTCCATATTTTTGGAAAGCGTGTGAGGCAATGGCCGCAGAGAAACAGACTCTTACTTTGAAGGAGTGTGGAGTGAAGCCAGCAGAAGAAGTAAAAAAACGACTCTTACTTTGAAGGAGTTTTGGCCGATGCCAGCAGAGAGACAGGCTCTTATTTCAAAGGAGAGACTCTTACTTTGAAGGAGTATAGGCCAATGCCAGCAGAGAGACAGGCTCTTATTTCAAAGGAGAGACTCTTACTTTGAAGGAGTATAGGCCAATGCCAGCAGAGAGACAGGCTCTTATTTCAAAGGAGAGACTCTTACTTTGAAGGCACGTGGGGCAATGCCTGAAGTCACCAACTTGTTCTTGCTCAGGTTAATCCACTCCAGGTTGGGGATACCATTGAACGCCCCCACTGGGATGGTTGTGATGGCGTTACCTGGCGGTAAATTAAGAGACATATTAATCTGAGGAATAACATGAATATCGTCCATGCTGGGGATAGTGTTTTCATTAAGCCTGGTCTCCATAGCCTGGTGTTATAGTGTTGTTAAATACTAGTGTTCAGAATGACTGGACTCCATAGCCTGGTGTTATAGTGTTGTTAAATACTAGTGTTCAGAATGACTGGACTCCACAGCCTGGTGTTACAGTGTTGTTAAATACTAGTGTTCAGAATGACTGGACTCCATAGCCTGGTGTTATAGTGTTGTTAAATACTAGTGTTCAGAATGACTGGACTCCACAGCCTGGTGTTATAGTGTTGTTAAATACTAGTGTTCAGAATGACTGGACTCCATAGCCTGGTGTTAAAGTGTTGTTAAATACTAGTGTTCAGAATGACTGGACTCCATAGCCTGGTGTTATAGTGTTGTTAAATACTAGTGTTCAGAATGACTGGACTCCACAGCCTGGTGTTAAAGTGTTGTTAAATACTAGTGTTCAGAATGACTGGACTCCATAGCCTGGTGTTATAGTGTTGTTAAATACTAGTGTTCAGAATGACTGGACTCCATAGCCTGGTGTTAAAGTGTTGTTAAATACTAGTGTTCAGAATGACTGGACTCCATAGCCTGGTGTTATAGTGTTGTTAAATACTAGTGCTCAGAATGACTCTATTGTGCTTTCCATGACTACGTGTCCTGCAAGTCAAGACATGGTCCAGAAGCTCTCATACTTCTAGTGCATTCCAGAATTATGCCAAAAGCCTCCATAATTGCAGTATATAAACCAACAGGCATGAGAAGCTAATAAATCTATCCTCCAGCCTTTATTTTTCTCTTTAGTTTCTACTCCTATTAACTTTAGTCTGTGTGACCACATTAGGAATTACCATCACAACGACCAAACAAAAAACATTACTCACTTCTCAATAGAAGTCTCTGCATGGGGATTGGTTTTTGTGTTTTGGGTGATTTGTGATTACACACACACACACACACACACACACACACACACACACACACACACACACAGCTGCCTTAAAGGAAAATTCCAACCAAAATCTCTCGTTTGGTATTTGTTTAATTAGTCAATTGTTGATTTAGTCCCAAGATGTTTTGCATGTCAGCAATGTTTTCAAGATATGTCACTTTCAAAGTGCAGAAATACAGCCGGTAAAACGCAGCACCATATGATACCGGCTGTATTTCTGCACTTTGAAAGTGACATATCTTGAAAATATATTGGGACAATATCAACAATTTACTAATTAAACATATACCAAATATTATAGTTTTTTTTTGGTTTGAGTTTTCCTTAAACTTACCCTCCAGGCTCAGAGACTTGAGTTCAGGGATGTTGGAGTTTTCCTTAAACTTACCCTCCAGGCTCAGAGACTTGAGTTCAGGGATGTTGGAGCTTTCCTTAAACTTACCCTCCAGGCTCAGAGACTTGAGTTCAGGGATGTTCAGGGGAGGGAAGTTGGTCAGCTGAGCGTTCTCACACGTCACGATGACATCAGAGATATCACAACCTAACGGGAGGGTGTTCCCAGGTCTGCGTACCACCACTCCCCACTCCTCTCCTCCATCCTCCTCTTGTTTCTCAGTGTGCTCGGCTAGGGGAGGTGTAAGGAGGTCCTCTTCGATCGGCTCCTCTGGAAAGATCTGGAAAACATCTCCTCTCAACAGCCACTCCATGTCTTCCTGCTCCCTCTCCTCTTCTTCTTCCTCCTCTAGCTCCCTGAGGTTCTCCTTCAGGTCCTCCTCGTGTCTCCTCCTCTCCTCCTCCAGCTTCCTTCCCTGCTCCTTCATGGCCGCCTCTGCTTCCTCCTGCCTCTTCTCTGCCTTCTCTGCCTCCTTCTCCATCTGCAGCCGCTCTTCCTCGCGCCTCCTCTCCTCCTGCAGCCTCCTCTCCTCCTGCAGACTCCTCTCCTCCTGCAGCCTCCTCTCCTCCTGCAGACTCCTCTCCTCCTGCAGACTCCTCTGTCTCTCAGCCTCCTTCTTCTGTTTCTTCCTCCTCTTTTTCTCGGCGTCCTTCTTGAGAAGACGTGCCTCCTCCTCCCTGTGCTCCTCCTCCTCTCTCTTCAAGAAGAGTTCGATCTCGCCCTGGGAGCGGGGCACGGCGGGGTCAAGGTCAGGGTTCACATGGTCGCTGGGGTCGTTGGGAACTGGGGAATTGCCATAAAAGTCAGGGACGTCACCACGGGCTGCTGGCCCAGCCAATCAGAACCGCAGAGTGTTAGGGAAAGAGGATGGGATGGAGGGAAAGAGGATGGGATGGAGGGAGAGAGGATGGGAGGGATGGAGAGAGAGGGGAGGGATGGAGAGAGAGACGAGGGATGGAGAGAGAGAGACGAGGGATGGAGAGAGAGAGACGAGGGATGGAGAGAGAGACGAGGGATGGAAAGAGAGACGAGGGATGGAGGGAGAGACGAGGGATGGAGAGAGAGACGAGGGATGGAGAGGGAGACGAGGGATGGAGAGAGAGACGAGGGATGGAGAGAGAGACGAGGGATGGAGAGAGAGACGAGGGATGGAGAGAGAGACGAGCGATGGAGAGAGACGAGGGATGGAGGGAGAGACGAGGGATGGAGGGAGAGACGAGGGATGGAGGGAGAGACGAGCGATGGAGAGAGAGACGAGGGATGGAGGGAGAGACGAGGGTTGGAGGGAGAGGCGAGCGACGGAGGGAGGAGGGAGAGGCAAGGGATGGAGAGAGACGAAGGATGGATGCGAGGGACGAGAGAGAGAGATGCAAGGGTTGGAATGGAGCGAGAGGCGAGGGATGGAATGGAGGGAGAGGCGATGGATGGAGGGAGTGAGAGGCGAGGGATGGAGGAAGAGGTGAGGGATGGAGGAAGACGTGGGGGATGGTGAGGGATGGCGGGAGGGAGAGGCAATGAATGAAGGGCGGGAGGGAGAGAAGGATAGAACCAGGAGAGAGGGATAGATTGGTGGAGGCATTTTCATGCCTCCAGCAATGAAAAGTTATCAACTAGTGTTTCAGGTGAGTTCAGTGTTACACTCTATATCTTTGTAGACCTCCACAAGTCTGGTTCATCATTGGGAGCAATTTCCAAACACCTGAAGGTACCACATTCTTCTGTGCAAAGAATAGTACGCAAATATAAACACCATGGGACCACGCAGCCGTCATACTGCTCAGGAAGGAGACGCGTTCTGTATCTTAGAGTTAAGATCAGTACTACAGTCGTTAAGATTAGTACTACGATAGTTAAGATTAGTACTACGATAGTTAAGATTAGTACTACGGTAGTTAAGATTAGTACAACGGTAGTTAACATTAGTACTACGGTAGTTATGATCGGTTAAGATAGTACTACGGTAGTTAAGATTAGTACTACGGTAGTTAAGATCAGTTAAAATGGCCAGTGAAACACCACAATAACAATATAAACAACAACACCTACCTAACACCACAATAACAATATAAACAACAACACCTACCTAACACCACAATAACAATATAAACAACAACACCTACCTGTATCCATGCAGACAGGACAGCACTCCCCAGTGGGAGTGTAGGGGTAGTGACATCGTAGCTGGGGACAAAGGATCTCGTCACAGACCACCTCCCCTCCGCTACACAGACAGGTAACACACTGCTTGGGGGACCAGACAGCTTTCTCAAACATGGTGATGCCCTGGTACACACACTGTCCCCGTTTACCTGGACGGAGAGACGGGGAGGGGGCAAGGCAGAGGGGTTGATATCATAGGGACAAATGTACATTCTGCGATCAGATATCAAATGATTGTGCCTGGAGTTTTTCCTCGTTGTAGCCTTGCCTGGTCAAGGAGTTAGAAAAAAGGAATGGACCTGGACTGTTATACAGTCCAACAGGGTTTCTCAACTGGCAGCCTCAAGGTGATTTTTATTATTTCCGAAGCGAAAAACAAAGATAATGACTGGATCAGAACCAGTCAGTATCTGGTGTGGATCAGAACCAGTCAGTATCTGGTGTGGATCAGAACCAGTCAGTATCTGGTGTGGATCAGAACACCAGTTGGTATCTGGTGTGACCATTTGCCTCATGCATCACATTACATCTCCTTCACATAGAGTTGATCAGGCTGTTGGTTGTGGTCTGTGGAATGGTGTCCCACTCCTCTTCAATGGCTGTGCGAAGTTGCTGGATATTGGTGGGAACTGGAACATGCTGTCGCTCCAGAGCATCCCAAACATGCTCAATGGGTGACATGTCTGGTGCGTATGCAGGCCATGGAAGAACTGGGACATTTTCAGCTTCCAGAAATTGTGACCAGATCCTTGTGACATGGGACCGTGCATTATCCTGCTGAAACATGAGGTGATGGCGGCGGATGAATGGCACGATAATCGGCCTCAGGATCTCGTAACGATATCTCTGTGCATTCAAATGTTCATCTAAAAAATGCAAATGTGTTTGTTGTCTGTAGCTTATGCCTACCCATACCATAACCCCACCGGGCACCATGGGGCACTCTGTTCACAATGTCAACGTTGAGTTTGCCAAAGGGCACCTAAAGATTCTCAGACCATGAGAAACAATATTCTCTGGTCTGATAAAACTAAGATTGAACTCTTTGGCCTGAATGCCAAGTGTCACATCTGGAAGAAACCTGGCACCATCCCTACGGTGAAGCATGGTGGTGGCAGCATCATGCTGTGGGGTTGTTTTTCATCGGCAGGGACTGGGAGACTAGTCAGGATCGAGGGGAAAGATGAACGGAGCAAAGTACAGAGAGATCCTTGATGGAAACCTGCTCCAGAGTGCTCAGACTAGGGCGAAGGTTCACCTTCCAAAAGGACAACAACCTTAACCACACAGCCAAGACAACGCAGGAGTGGCCTCGGGGCAAGTCTCTGAATGTCCTTGAGTGGCCCAGCCAGAGCCCGGACTTGAACCTGATCAAACATCCCTGGAGAGACTTGAAAATAGCTGTCCAGCGACGCTCCCCATCCAACCTGACAGAGCTTGAGAGGCTCTGCAGAAAAGAATGGGGAAAATCTCAACAAATACAGGTGTGCCAAGATTGTAGCGTCATACCCAATGCCTCGAGGCTGTAATCGCTGCCAACGGTGCTTCAAAAAAGTACTGAGTAAAGAGTCTGAATATTTATGTAAATGTGATATTTCTGTTATTTATTTGTAATACATTTGCAAATGTTTCTTAAAAACCTGTTTTGGTTTTGTCAATGTGAGGTATTGTGTATAGATTAATGAGGGGAAAAACTATTTTAATCCATTTTAGAATAAGGCTGTAACGTAACAAAATGTGGAAAAATGTAAGGGGTCTGAGTACACACCGAATACACTGTACCTTGGAGTTGCTTACCAAGGTGACATTTAATGTTCCCGAGTGGCCTAGCTATAGTTTTGACTTAAATCGGCTTGAAAATCTATGTCTAGCAATGATCAACAACCAACTTTACAGAGCTTGAAGAATTTTGAAAAGAATAATGGACTAATATTGTACAATTCAGGTGTGCAAAGCTCTTAGAGACCAAACCAGAAAGACTCCCAGCTGTCATTGCTGCCAAAGGTGATTCTAACATGTATTGACTCAGGGGTGAATACTTGTGTAAATGTTCTGTATTTCATTTTCAATAACTTATCAAACATTTATAAAAAAATGTTTTCAGTTTGTCATTTTGGGGTTTTATGTATAGATGGGTGGGAAAAAAAATATTGAATCCATTTTAAATTCAGTTTGTAACATCAACAAGTGGATTAAGTCAAGGGGTATGAATACTTTCTGAAGGGCACTGTATGTGATTGTATACAAATACAGGTGTGCCTGTGTGGCTCAGTCGGTAGAGCATGGCGCTTGCAACGCCAAGCGACGTGGGTTCGATTCCCGCTGGGGCCACCCATATGTAAAAGTAGTGGCCCCAGCCGACTTGTAAGTCGCTTTGGACAAAAGCGTCTGCTAAATGGGATATATATATATATATATAAATGTAAGCAATGTTTGAGATAATTCTGTTTCAGTTTAATGTTAAATCAGTTTGAGCTTCTTCCGGTCCATTTGCAGTCTACAAGTTATTTCTCATTATGTTCTGGCACTTTGACCCTCCACTTAAAAAAAAAAAAAAAAAAATGTGGCGCACGGCGAAATCTAGTTTATGATCTATAGTAACAGCTCCTTATCCGCTGGGCTACAGCTCCAACTCCTTATCCGCTGGGCTACCTACCTACCAACTGAATGTGTTACTAGATTATTCTAGGATTTTGTTCCAAGCTGACTTTCTGTAAATGCACTTCCATCTCAGGACTCCAGGTATGGCCGTGCCCCAGGATAACTGCACAGCTCAGGCTTGGGATGTTTAACATGTTGCAGGTAATAGCTTTGACCACATTGTAAAAACAAATGTAGGATTACTCCCACACACACCATATTACCGTTGGTAGTTGGTAGTTGTGTGGACCACACCTTGACTGTTAGAGCCACAATGAATTTGGCTGTAACTAGGGGTGACTTGTGTGTAAAGTAGTTTTGAATAAAACTCCCACACACACCATATTACCTTTGGCCTCGCCATTAGACCATACTGACTAACAGGCCATACTGACTAATAGACCATACTGACTATTAGACCATACTGACTATTAGACCATACTGACTAATAGACCATACTGACTATTAGACCATACTGACTAACAGACCATACTGACTATTAGACCATACTGACTAATAGACCATACTGACTATTAGACCATACTGACTATTAGACCATACTGACTAATAGACCATACTGACTAATAGACCATACTGACTATTAGACCATACTGACTAATAGACCATACTGACTATTAGACCATACTGACTAATAGACCATACTGACTAACAGACCATACTGACTATTAGACCATACTGACTAATAGACCATACTGACTATTAGACCATACTGACTAATAGACCATACTGACTAATAGACCATACTGACTATTAGACCATACTGACTATTAGACCATACTGACTAATAGACCATACTGACTATTAGACCATACTGACTAACAGGCCATACTGACTAATAGACCATACTGACTAACAGACCATACTGACTAATAGACCATACTGACTAATAGACCATACTGACTAATAGACCATACTGACTAATAGACCATACTGACTAATAGACCATACTGACTAATAGACCATACTGACTAACAGACCATACTGACTAATAGACCATACTGACTATTAGACCATACTGACTAATAGACCATACTGACTAATAGACCATACTGACTAATAGACCATACTGACTAATAGACCATACTGACTAACAGACCATACTGACTAACAGACCATACTGACTAATAGACCATACTGACTATTAGACCATACTGACTATTAGACCATACTGACTATTAGACCATACTGACTAACAGACCATACTGACTAACAGACCATACTGACTAATAGACCATACTGACTAATAGACCATACTGACTATTAGACCATACTGACTAATAGACCATACTGACTAATAGACCATACTGACTAACAGACCATACTGACTAATAGACCATACTGACTAATAGACCATACTGACTAATAGACCATACTGACTATTAGACCATACTGACTATTAGACCATACTGACTATTAGACCATACTGACTAATAGACCATACTGACTAATAGACCATACTGACTAACAGACCATACTGACTATTAGACCATACTGACTATTAGACCATACTGACTATTAGACCATACTGACTATTAGACCATACTGACTAACAGACCATACTGACTAACAGACCATACTGACTAATAGACCATACTGACTATTAGACCATACTGACTATTAGACCATACTGACTATTAGACCATACTGACTAATAGACCATACTGACTAACAGACCATACTGACTAACAGACCATACTGACTAATAGACCATACTGACTAATAGACCATACTGACTATTAGACCATACTGACTATTAGACCATACTGACTATTAGACCATACTGACTAATAGACCATACTGACTATTAGACCATACTGACTAATAGACCATACTGACTATTAGACCATACTGACTATTAGACCATACTGACTAATAGACCATACTGACTAATAGACCATACTGACTAACAGACCATACTGACTAACAGACCATACTGACTAATAGACCATACTGACTATTAGACCATACTGACTATTAGACCATACTGACTAACAGACCATACTGACTAACAGACCATACTGACTAATAGACCATACTGACTATTAGACCATACTGACTATTAGACCATACTGACTATTAGACCATACTGACTATTAGACCATACTGCCTAACAGACCATACTGACTAACAGGCCATACTGACTAACAGACCATACTGACTAATAGACCATACTGACTAACAGACCATACTGACTATTAGACCATACTGACTAATAGACCATACTGACTAACAGACCATACTGACTAACAGACCATACTGACTAATAGACCATACTGACTAACAGACCATACTGACTAATAGACCATACTGACTATTAGACCATACTGACTAATAGACCATACTGACTAATAGACCATACTGACTAACAGACCATACTGACTAACAGACCATACTGACTAACAGACCATACTGACTAACAGACCATACTGACTAACAGACCATACTGACTATTAGACCATACTGACTAATAGACCATACTGACTATTAGACCATACTGACTAACAGACCATACTGACTAACAGACCATACTGACTATTAGACCATACTGACTATTAGACCATACTGACTATTAGACCATACTGACTATTAGACCATACTGACTATTAGACCATACTGACTATTAGACCATACTGACTATTAGACCATACTGACTAATAGACCATACTGACTATTAGACCATACTGACTAATAGACCATACTGACTAATAGACCATACTGACTAATAGACCATACTGACTATTAGCCTCTTACATCTATGGGGGCGCTATTTCATTTTTGGATGAAAAACGTTCCCGTTTTAAACAAGATATTTTGTCACAAAAAGATGCTCGACTATGCATATAATTGCTACCGTTCGAAAGAAAACACTCTGACGTGTCCAGAAATACAAAGATCTTCTCTGTGCGTGCCCTATAACGTGAGCTTCAGGCAAAACCAAGATGAGATGGCATCCAGGAAATGACAAGGATTTTTGAGGCTCTGTTTTCCATGATCTCCTTATATGGCTGTGAACGCGAGAGGAGTGAATCAACCCTTTCTGTCGTTTCCCCAAGGTGTCTGCAGCATTGTGACGTATTTGTAGGCAGATCATTGGAAGATTGACCATAAGAGACCACATTTACCACGTGTCCGTCCGGTGTCCTGCGCCGAAATTGGTGCGCAAAAGTCACCTGCCAGTATTTTTCCATACGATACAGAGAGTAAAGCAAGCTTCCACGAACTGCATGTCAATGAAGAGATATGTGAAAAACACCTTGAGGACTGATTCCAAACAACGTTTGCCATGTTTCGGTCGATATTATGTAGTTAATCCGGAAAAGTTTGACGTTGTAGGTGACTGCATTTTCGGTTCGTTTCGGTAGCCAGACGCAATGTAGAAAACGGAACGATTTCTCCTACACACAGACGCTTTCAGGAAACACTGCGCATTTGGTATGTGACTGAGAGTCTCCTCATTGAAAACATCAGAAGCTCTTCAAAGGTAAATGATTTTATTTATTTGGTTATCTGGTTTTTGTGAAAATGTTGCGTGCTACATGCTACACAAAATGCTATGCTAGCTTTGCATACTCTTACACAAATTAGTTAATTTCTATGGTTCAAAAGCATATTTTGAAAATCTGAGATGACAGTGTTGTTAAGAAAAGGCTAAGCTTGAGAGCAAACGCATTATTTTAATTTTATTTGCGATTTTCAGAAATCGTTAACGTTGCGTTATGCTAATGAGCCTGAGGCTTTAGTCACGATCCCGGATCCGGGATGGGGAGTTTCAAGAAGACCATACTGACTATTAGACCATACTGACTATTAGACCATACTGACTATTAGACCATACTGACTATTAGACCATACTGCCTAACAGACCATACTGACTATTAGACCATATTGACTATTTGACCATACTGACTAATAGACCATACTGACTATTAGACCATACTGACTATTAGACCATACTGACTAATAGACCATACTGACTATTAGACCATACTGACTATTAGACCATACTGACTAATAGACCATACTGACTATTAGACCATACTGACTAACAGACCATACTGACTAATAGACCATACTGACTATTAGACCATACTGACTAACAGACCATACTGACTAACAGGCCATACTGACTAATAGACCATACTGACTAATAGACCATACTGACTATTAGACCATACTGACTAATAGACCATACTGACTAATAGACCATACTGACTAACAGACCATACTGACTAATAGACCATACTGACTATTAGACCATACTGACTAACAGACCATACTGACTAACAGGCCATACTGACTAATAGACCATACTGACTAATAGACCATACTGACTATTAGACCATACTGACTAATAGACCATACTGACTAATAGACCATACTGACTATTAGACCATACTGACTAACAGACCATACTGACTATTAGACCATACTGACTATTAGACCATACTGACTAATAGACCATACTGACTATTAGACCATACTGACTAACAGACCATACTGACTAACAGACCATACTGACTAATAGACCATACTGACTAATAGACCATACTGACTATTAGACCATACTGACTATTAGACCATACTGACTATTAGACCATACTGACTAACAGACCATACTGACTATTAGACCATACTGACTATTAGACCATACTGACTAACAGACCATACTGACTAACAGACCATACTGACTAACAGACCATACTGACTAACAGACCATACTGACTAATAGACCATACTGACTATTAGACCATACTGACTAACAGACCATACTGACTAATAGACCATACTGACTATTAGACCATACTGACTAATAGACCATACTGACTATTAGACCATACTGACTATTAGACCATACTGACTAATAGACCATACTGACTAATAGACCATACTGACTAATAGACCATACTGACTATTAGACCATACTGACTAATAGACCATACTGACTATTAGACCATACTGACTAACAGACCATACTGACTAATAGACCATACTGACTAATAGACCATACTGACTATTAGACCATACTGACTATTAGACCATACTGACTAATAGACCATACTGACTATTAGACCATACTGACTATTAGACCATACTGCCTAACAGACCATACTGACTATTAGACCATACTGACTATTAGACCATACTGACTATTAGACCATACTGACTAATAGACCATACTGACTATTAGACCATACTGACTAATAGACCATACTGACTATTAGACCATACTGACTAATAGACCATACTGACTAATAGACCATACTGACTATTAGACCATACTGACTAATAGACCATACTGACTATTAGACCATACTGACTATTAGACCATACTGACTATTAGACCATACTGACTAATAGACCATACTGACTAATAGACCATACTGACTAATAGACCATACTGACTATTAGACCATACTGACTAATAGACCATACTGACTAATAGACCATACTGACTAATAGACCATACTGACTAATAGACCATACTGACTAATAGACCATACTGACTATTAGACCATACTGACTATTAGACCATACTGACTAATAGACCATACTGACTATTAGACCATACTGACTAACAGACCATACTGACTAATAGACCATACTGACTAATAGACCATACTGACTATTAGACCATACTGACTATTAGACCATACTGACTATTAGACCATACTGACTAATAGACCATACTGACTAATAGACCATACTGACTATTAGACCATACTGACTATTAGACCATACTGACTATTAGACCATACTGACTAATAGACCATACTGACTATTAGACCATACTGACTAATAGACCATACTGACTAATAGACCATACTGACTAATAGACCATACTGACTAACAGACCATACTGACTAATAGACCATACTGACTATTAGACCATACTGACTAACAGACCATACTGACTAACAGACCATACTGACTAACAGACCATACTGACTAATAGACCATACTGACTAACAGACCATACTGACTAATAGACCATACTGACTAATAGACCATACTGACTATTAGACCATACTGACTAATAGACCATACTGACTATTAGACCATACTGACTAATAGACCATACTGACTAACAGACCATACTGACTAACAGACCATACTGACTAACAGACCATACTGACTATTAGACCATACTGACTAATAGGGGTGTGAGGCCTTAGAGGGTTTTATAAATAAGCATCAACCAGTGGGTCTTGCGACCGGTATACAGAGATGACCAGTTTACAGAGTATAGAGTGCAGTGATGTGTCCTATAAGGAGCATTGGTGGCAAATCTGATGGCCAAATGGTAAAGAACATCTAGCCGCTCGAGATCACTCTCACCTGCCGATATATAAATCACGTCTCCGTAATCTAGCATGGGTAGGATGGTCATCTGAATCAGGGTTAAATCAAAGTGTATTTGTCACGTGCGCCGAATACAACAGGTGTAGACCTTACAGTGAAATGCTGAATACAACAGGTGTAGTAGACCTTACAGTGAAATGCTGAATACAACAGGTGTAGTAGACCTTACAGTGAAATGCTTACTTACAGGCTCTAACCAATAGTGCCAAAAAGTTAAGTTTGGCAGCTGGGGTGAAAAAGGTTAGTTTGGAAGCTGTGGTGAAAGAGGAGCGATTACGATAGAGGAAACCAAGTCTCGATTTAACTTTAGCCTGTAGCTTTGATATGTGCTGAGAGTCTAGCCATACTCCCAAGTGCTTGTATGAGCTGACTACCTCAAGCTCTAAACCCTCAGAGGTAGTAATCACATCTGTGGGGGAAGGGACATTCTTCTTACCAAACCACATTACCTTTGTTTTGGAGGCTGTTCAGAACAAGGTTAAGGGCAGAGAAAGCTTGTTGGACACTAGGAAAGCTTTGTTGTCGAGCGTTTAACATAAAATCCGGGGAAGGGCCAGCTGACTGTATCAGACTGTATCACCTGCATATAAATGGTTGAGGGGGCTTCCTACCTCCTGAAAAGAACGTGGGGCAATCACCACCTTCCGGAGACACCTGAAACCCCACCTCTTCAAGGAATACCTAGGATAGGATAAAGTAATCCTTCTCACCCCCCCATTAAATGATTTAGATGCACTATTGTAAAGTGGCTGTTCCACTGGATGTCAGAAGGTGAATTCACCAATTTGTAAGTCGCTCTGGATAAGAGCGTCTGCTAAATGACTTTAATGTAATGTAAATGCATTCCCTATTAAGCCAGCACAGTACATTGTTCCCTTTTGTTGAAGACATCTGCTGCCTGATTCAGTTCAGTAACTGTACAAATACACCAACCCTAATCAAACTGCTTCATTCATTGTTTGATTATATAGAAAATAAAAGGACTGTGAAGCAGAAGTCTATGTGCGTAACATCAACAAATATCTGGGACAGCAGAGAGGGGGGGGGCAGAAATGGAGGGAGAGAGAGAGAGGGATTGAGAGACAGAGAGAGGCGTGGTGGTGGACTAACCTGGGATTACATTGTAGTTAGACTTTCTCTCGTCAACACTCTTGTACGACTCAATGAAAATAGAGCCTCTGTCTCCTCCTGCGTTGTGTGGAAGACTCCCCATCCTCGTCCCTCCATCTCCTCCTGCGTTGGGTGGAAGACTCCCCAGCCTCGTCAGACCCAGGGGGGGTTTTGATCTCTGATTGTCCCTGTTCCCCCTGGCTCTCCCTTTCCCGGGCCCTCCTGCCTTCCTCCTCTTTCCCCGTCCTAGTCCTACTCCCTGGAGCTGGTTGTGCTCTGCGCCCCCTGGCCCTCTCCTCCTCCCGTTGCCCTGGCCAGCCAGCCCTCTCTGGTCCCGGGCCCCAGCTCCAGCCACCTCCAGATACAGGCAGACCAGGAGAGACAGAGAGAGGAGAACCCAGCGCTCCATAGCAGAACAGAAGTCTGTGTGTTACAGCAGGAACAAGACAAATGCTGGTAAAGCCCTTGATATAGAGAGCTGCGAGACACTACGTCCAAAATGGCACCCTATATAGTACACTGCTTTCGACCTGGGTCTCTGTGTAACATGTCGCAGGGCCCTCGTCAAAAGTAGTGCACTATATTAGGAATAGGGTGCTATGTAGGGTACGGACATAATATGTAGTTTCTACATGCTCTAGCATAATAATAACAAGCCTCTGGTCTATGGTCCGAGTCAGACAGTAGACAGATTAGGCCAGGCACAAGCCTCTCTGTGTCACCAAGGCTGTAATTCTGTAATGCTTACCTTTCAGAGCTTTGTGAAGAGACCCCTTTAAATATGTGATGCAGCACATTTTAGGATTTAGACTGAATAACGTTAAGTGTGTTGATTGACAAAGACGATGGCATGTTCACCCAGACAACAGCTGTTAATACAGGATCTACATCCAATCCTGTCACCTAGACAACAGCTGTTAATACAGGATCGACATCCAATCCTGTCACCTAGACAACAGCTGTTAATACAGGATCGACATCCAATCCTGTCACCTAGACAACAGCTCTAAGGAATCAGACTTGTTAAGGATTGGTCTTTAGGCAGGGGAGAATCAGACTCGTTTAGGATTGGTCTTTAGGCAGGGGAGAATCAGACTCGTTTAGGATTGGTCTTTAGGCAGGGGAGAATCAGACTCGTTTAGGATTGGTCTTTAGGCAGGGGAGAATCAGACTCGTTTAGGATTGGTCTTTAGGCAGGGAGAATCAGACTCGTTTAGGATTGGTCTTTAGGCAGGGGAGAATCAGACTCGTTTAGGATTGGTCTTTAGGCAGGGGAGAATCAGACTCGTTTAGGATTGGTCTTTAGGCAGAGGAGAATCAGGATGTTTAGGATTGGTCTTTAGGCAGGGGAGAATCAGACTCGTTTAGGATTGGTCTTTATTTCCTCCAGACTACAGGTAGGAAACTAGTTTATATTGTAAACAGATCTCAACTCTTTCCTCAACCTTCTTCTCGGTCTAGGACCATCCTGCAGATTGGTGGTGTGTGTATGTGGGTGTAGCAGGAAGTGTGTGAACATGCTGAAGGATGTCTTCACTCATATCCCAAGAGGGACAGAGCATGTCTGTACCGAGCCTCAGGCAGCCAGTCACTCTTATCCAGAGAGAGAGAGAGAGAGAGAGAGAGAGAGAATGTCTGTACTCTACTTTTGACCAGGGCCCTTAGGGTGCACTATTTGTATTTTTACAAGGCAGCAACTACTCTTCCTGGGGTTTATTATGGATCCCCAATAGTTCCTGCCAAGGCAGCAGCTACTCTTCCTGGGGTTTATTATGGATCCCCATTAGTTCCTGCCAAGGCAGCAGCTACTCGTCCTGGGGTTTATTATGGATCCCCATTAGTTCCTGCCGAGGCAGCAGCTACTCGTCCTGGGGTTTATTATGGATCCCCATTAGTTCCTGGGGTTTATTATGGATCCCCATTAGTTCCTGGGGTTTATTATGGATCCCCATTAGTTCCTGCCGAGGCAGCAGCTACTCTTCCTGGGGTTTATTATGGATCCCCATTAGTTCCTGCCGAGGCAGCAGCTACTCGTCCTGGGGTTTATTATGGATCCCCATTAGTTCCTGGGGTTTATTATGGATCCCCATTAGTTCCTGGGGTTTATTATGGATCCCCATTAGTTCCTGCCGAGGCAGCAGCTACTCTTCCTGGGGTTTATTATGGATCCCCATTAGTTCCTGCCGAGGCAGCAGCTACTCGTCCTGGGGTTTATTATGGATCCCCATTAGTTCCTGCCGAGGCAGCAGCTACTCGTCCTGGGGTTTATTATGGATCCCCATTAGTTCCTGTCAAGGCAGCAGCTACTCGTCCTGGGGTTTATTATGGATCCCCATTAGTTCCTGTCAAGGCAGCAGCTACTCGTCCTGGGGTTTATTATGGATCCCCATTAGTTCCTGTCAAGGCAGCAGCTACTCGTCCTGGGGTTTATTATGGATCCCCATTAGTTCCTGGGGTTTATTATGGATCCCCATTAGTTCCTGGGGTTTATTATAGATCCCCATTAGTTCCTGGGGTTTATTATGGATCCCCATTAGTTCCTGTCAAGGCAGCAGCTACTCGTCCTGGGGTTTATTATGGATCCCCATTAGTTCCTGTCAAGGCAGCAGCTACTCGTCCTGGGGTTTATTATGGATCCCCATTAGTTCCTGGGGTTTATTATGGATCCCCATTAGTTCCTGGGGTTTATTATGGATCCCCATTAGTTCCTGGGGTTTATTATGGATCCCCATTAGTTCCTGGGGTTTATTATGGATCCCCATTAGTTCCTGCCGAGGCAGCAGCTACTCTTCCTGGGGTTTATTATGGATCCCCATTAGTTCCTGCCGAGGCAGCAGCTACTCGTCCTGGGGTTTATTATGGATCCCCATTAGTTCCTGCATACATAGAGTGAAAACATTACACTTCCCAACACATTACTACGTATTGTGTGTATATGTGTGTGTCTTCACAGTCCATGCTGTTCCGTAAGTTGTAATTTTCTGTTTTTTAAATACCTACTTTACTGCCTGTGTTTCTTGAATAATGTTCCATGTAGTCATGGCTCTAGGTTCCGTGTAGTCATGGCTCTAGGTTCCGTGTAGTCATTGCTCTAGGTTCCGTGTAGTCATGGCTCTAGCTTCCGTGTAGTCATGGCTCTAGGTTCCGTGTAGTCATGGCTCTAGGTTCTGTGTAGTCATGGCTCTAGCTTCCGTGTAGTCATGGCTCTAGGTTCCGTGTAGTCATGGCTCTAGCTTCCGTGTAGTCATGGCTCTAGCTTCCGTGTAGTCATGGCTCTAGCTTCCGTGTAGTCATGGCTCTAGCTTCCGTGTAGTCATGGCTCTAGGTTCCGTGTCGTCATGGCTCTATGTTCCGTGTATTCATGGCTCTAGGTTCCGTGTAGTCATGGCTCTTATGTTCCTTGTAGTCATGGCTCTATGTTCCGTGTAGTCATGACTCTAGCTTCTGTGTAGTCATGGCTCTAGCTTCCGTGTAGTCATGGCTCTAGGTTCCGTGTAGTCATGGCTCTTATGTTCCTTGTAGTCATGGCTCTATGTTCCGTGTAGTCATGGCTCTAGGTTCCGTGTAGTCATGGCTCTAGGTTCCGTGTAGTCATGGCTCTAGGTTCCGTGTAGTCATGGCTCTAGCTTCCGTGTAGTCATGGCTCTAGGTTCCGTGTAGTCATGGCTCTAGGTTCTGTGTAGTCATGGCTCTAGCTTCCGTGTAGTCATGGCTCTAGCTTCCGTGTAGTCATGGCTCTAGCTTCCGTGTAGTCATGGCTCTAGCTTCCGTGTAGTCATGGCTCTAGCTTCCGTGTAGTCATGGCTCTAGCTTCCGTGTAGTCATGGCTCTAGGTTCCGTGTCGTCATGGCTCTATGTTCCGTGTATTCATGGCTCTAGGTTCCGTGTAGTCATGGCTCTTATGTTCCTTGTAGTCATGGCTCTATGTTCCGTGTAGTCATGACTCTAGCTTCTGTGTAGTCATGGCTCTAGCTTCCGTGTAGTCATGGCTCTAGGTTCCGTGTAGTCATAGCTCTTATGTTCCTTGTAGTCATGGCTCTAGGTTCCGTGTAGTCATGGCTCTAGCTTCCGTGTATTCATGGCTCTAGCTTCCGTGTAGTCATGGCTCTAGGTTCCGTGTAGTCATGGCTCTAGCTTCCGTGTAGTCATGGCTCTAGCTTCCATGTAGTCATGGCTCTAGGTTCTGTGTAGTCATGGCTCTTATGTTCCGTGTAGTCATGGCTCTAGGTTCCGTGTAGTCATGGCTCTTATGTTCCGTGTAGTCATGGCTCTATGTTCCGTGTAGTCATGGCTCTAGCTTCCGTGTAGTCATGGCTCTAGGTTCCGTGTAGTCATGGCTCTATGTTCCGTGTAGTCATGGCTCTAGGTTCCGTGTAGTCATGGCTCTAGGTTCCGTGTAGTCATGGCTCTTATGTTCCGTGTAGTCATGGCTCTATGTTCCGTGTAGTCATGGCTCTATGTTCCGTGTAGTCATGGCTCTAGCTTCCGCGTAGTCATGGCTCTAGCTTCCGCGTAGTCATGGCTCTAGGTTCCGTGTAGTCATGGCTCTAGCTTCCGTGTAGTCATGGCTCTAGCTTCCGTGTAGTCATGGCTCTAGGTTCCGTGTAGTCATGGCTCTTATGTTCCGTGTAGTCATGGCTCTATGTTCCGTGTAGTCATGGCTCTAGCTTCCGTGTAGTCATGGCTCTAGCTTCCGCGTAGTCATGGCTCTAGGTTCCGTGTAGTCATGGCTCTAGCTTCCGTGTAGTCATGGCTCTAGCTTCCGTGTAGTCATGGCTCTAGGTTCCGTGTCGTCATGGCTCTATGTTCCGTGTAGTCATGGCTCTAGGTTTCGTGTAGTCATGGCTCTAGGTTCCGTGTAGTCATGGCTCTTATGTTCCGTGTAGTCATGGCTCTATGTTCCGTGTAGTCATGGCTCTAGCTTCCGTGTAGTCATGGCTCTAGCTTCCGTGTAGCCATGGCTCTATGTTCCGCGTAGTCATGGCTCTAGCTTCCGCGTAGTCATGGCTCTAGGTTCCGTGTAGTCATGGCTCTAGCTTCCGTGTAGTCATGGCTCTAGCTTCCGTGTAGTCATGGCTCTAGGTTCCGTGTCGTCATGGCTCTATGTTCCGTGTAGTCATGGCTCTAGGTTTCGTGTAGTCATGGCTCTTATGTTCCTTGTAGTCATGGCTCTAGCTTCCGTGTAGTCATGGCTCTAGCTTCCGTGTAGTCATGGCTCTAGCTTCCGTGTAGTCATGGCTCTAGGTTCTGTGTAGTCATGGCTCTTATGTTCCGTGTAGTCATGGCTCTAGGTTCCGTGTAGTCATGGCTCTTATGTTCCGTGTAGTCATGGCTCTAGGTTCCGTGTAGTCATGGCTCTAGCTTCCGTGTAGTCATGGCTCTAGGTTCCGTGTAGTCATGGCTCTTGGTTCCGTGTAGTCATGGCTCTTATGTTCCGTGTAGTCATGGCTCTAGCTTCCGTGTAGTCACGGCTCTAGCTTCCGCGTAGTCATGGCTCTAGGTTCCGTGTAGTCATGGCTCTAGCTTCCGTGTAGTCATGGCTCTAGCTTCTGTGTAGTCATGGCTCTAGGTTCCGTGTAGTCATGGCTCTAGCTTCCGTGTAGTCATGGCTCTAGCTTCCGTGTAGTCATGGCTCTAGGTTCCGTGTCGTCATGGCTCTATGTTCCGTGTAGTCATGGCTCTTATGTTCCTTGTAGTCATGGCTCTAGCTTCCGTGTAGTCATGGCTCTTATGTTCCGTGTAGTCATGGCTCTATGTTCCGTGTAGTCATGGCTCTAGCTTCCGTGTAGTCATGGCTCTAGGTTCCGTGTAGTCATGGCTCTAGGTTCCGTGTAGTCATGGCTCTAGCTTCCGTGTAGTCATGGCTCTAGCTTCCGTGTAGTCATGGCTCTAGCTTCCGTGTAGTCATGGCTCTAGCTTCCGTGTAGTCATGGCTCTAGGTTCCGTGTAGTCATGGCTCTAGGTTCCGTGTAGTCATGGCTCTATGTTCCGTGTAGTCATGGCTCTATGTTCCGTGTAGTCATGGCTCTATGTAGTAGTGGCTTTAGGCTGCACTATAGATCAATTCAAATTGTATTGCTCACGTACACATATTTAGCAGATGTTATTGTGCGTGTAGCAAAATGCTTTTGAAGAGGACAGGGTGCACTATAAAGGGATTAGTGTGCACTATAAAGGGAATAGGGTGCACTATAAAGGGAATAGGGTGCACTATAAAGGGATTAGGGAAAAGGGTGCACAATAAAGGGAATAGGGTGCACTATAAAGGGATTAAGGTGCACTATAAAGGGAATGGGGTGCACTATAAAGGGAATAGGGAATAGGGTGCACTATAAAGGGAATAGGGTGAACTATAAAGGGATTAGGGAATAGGGTGCACTATAAAGGGAATAGGGTTCACTATAAAGGGAATAGGGTTCACTATAAAGGGAATAGGGTGCACTATAAAGGGATTAGGGTGCACTATATAGGGAATAGGGTTCACTATAAAGGGAATAGGGTGCACTATAAAGGGATTAAGGTGCACTATAAAGGGAATGGGGTGCACTATAAAGGGAATAGGGTGCACTATAAAGGGAATAGGGTGAACTATAAAGGGATTAGGGAATAGGGTGCACTATAAAGGGAATAGGGTTCACTATAAAGGGAATAGGGTGCACTATAAAGGGAATAGGGTGCACTATAAAGGGATTAGGGTGCACTATATAGGGAATAGGGTTCACTATAAAGGGAATAGGGTGCACTATAAAGGGAATAGGGTTCACTATAAAGGGAATAGGGTTCACTATAAAGGGATTGGGGAATAGGGTGCCATTTGGGAAGCAGGCTCAGCAGTCATAAACCGGCCCTGGAACTGAGGCATTTAAACCCTCCCTCCTTCCTCTCAGAGGAGAGGGGGGAGAGGAGAGGGGGTGAAGAGGAGAGGGGTGAAGAGGAGAGAGGGGGAGAGGAGAGGGGGTGAAGAGGAGATGGGGGGGTGAAGAGGAGATGGGGGGGTGAAGAGGAGAGGGGGGTGAAGAGGAGAGAGGGGGGAAGAGGAGAGTGGAGGGTGAGGTGAAGAGGAGGGGGGAGAGGAGAGGGGGAAGAGGAGAGTGGAAAGAAAAGAGTGGAAAACATTGTGATTAACGTGACCCTCTGGATGACTAGGCTCACATGGAGGAACTCTATACAAACAGGGGAGGGAGGGAGGGGGAGGAAGAGAGAGGGGGGAGGGAGGGAGAGAGAGAGGGGGAGAGGGAAAGGGAGGGAGGGAGGGAGAGACAGAGAGGGAAAGGGAGGGAGGGAGTTTACTGAACTAAAAATAATCTACAGGAGAGGATGAGACTGAATTAAACCATTTTTAGACTAATATTGATGTCGACACAGTTTGGCTGTGGAGTTTTCAGTCTGTTTCCAAGCTGTCAGGTAACCATCTTAACCAAAGCTTTTAAGAGTGGGGTGTTTTCACGTCTTACTGAATAGTTGGATAGGATTTAATGCTGACAGTGGGGACTAGGAATTCATTTGTTGACATGAAAAGGGGGCAGAGGAAATTAAGATCCCAGATGAACGATTAGCTTCTAACAAAAATAAGCAACAAAGGGGAACACTTTCAACGCTGTTTTACTGACATGGCACTGAGAGATGATACTCAGACTGGACATGGCAGTCATCAGGCTACCCCACCCCACAAACACAGAACACCTCCCTCACTGACCTAATCAGGAATCATCAGGCCACCCCACCCCACAAACACAGAACACCTCCCTCACTGACCTAATCAAACTCAAACACATTGAACTTAATGACTAGCTAGAGTAAAAAGCAGAACAAGAAGTGAGACAACCCAGTGTACATTACCAACGTGTTGCAGGATGTGTGTCTGTCTGTCGCAATGCCAAGTTATTTCCTCCCTCTCCCAGACCAGCTGTAGGACAGTGTACTCTCCCTCTGCAGGCTCTGAGCTGCCGAGGAGATAAATGTTTTAAACAGACAGAGAGGGAGACAAGCCTGTTATGCTCCGCTCAGAGAAGCCTGGGGGATGCCAAGCCTTGCCTAACAGAAGACAAAGGTTAGAAGTCTGAAAAGCTGAACGCTGTAGCATCAGAGAGACAGCAGGTCACTTAAAAGACTAGAAAATACACAAAGACAGTGTTGTGAGAGAGAGAGGGGTCATTTTCTCTTGTAATTACTAGCTAAGTTAACACAATGGTGGTGTTTGGTACACTACTCTGCAACAACAGAGGTGTAGCTTTACCCCTATAGCTTGTCATTATCCAGTCTGCCGACTGCACCGCCTCTAACCAGACTGCACCGCCTCTAACCAGTCTGCACCGCCTCTAACCAGTCTGCACCGCCTCTAACCAGACTGCACCGCCTCTAACCAGACTGCACCGCCTCTAACCAGTCTGCACCGCCTCTAACCAGTCTGCACCGCCTCTAACCAGTCTGCACCGCCTCTAACCAGTCTGCACCGCCTCTAACCAGTCTGCACCGCCTCTAACCAGTCTGCACCGCCTCTAACCAGACTGCACCGCCTCTAACCAGTCTGCACCGCCTCTAACCAGTCTGCACCGCCTCTAACCAGACTGCACCGCCTCTAACCAGTCTGCACCGCCTCTAACCAGACTGCACCGCCTCTAACCAGTCTGCACCGCCTCTAACCAGACTGCACCGCCTCTAACCAGTCTGCACCGCCTCTAACCAGACTGCACCGCCTCTAACCAGTCTGCACCGCCTCTAACCAGTCTGCACCGCCTCTAACCAGTCTGCACCGCCTCTAACCAGACTGCACCGCCTCTAACCAGACTGCACCGCCTCTAACCAGTCTGCACCGCCTCTAACCAGTCTGCACCGCCTAACCAGACTGCACCGCCTCTAACCAGTCTGCACCGCCTCTAACCAGTCTGCACCGCCTCTAACCAGTCTGCACCGCCTCTAACCAGTCTGCACCGCCTCTAACCAGTCTGCACCGCCTCTAACCAGACTGCACCGCCTCTAACCAGACTGCACCGCCTCTAACCAGACTGCACCGCCTCTAACCAGTCTGCACCGCCTCTAACCAGTCTGCACCGCCTCTAACCAGTCTGCACCGCCTCTAACCAGACTGCACCGCCTCTAACCAGTCTGCACCGCCTCTAACCAGACTGCACCGCCTCTAACCAGACTGCACCGCCTCTAACCAGACTGCACCGCCTCTAACCAGTCTGCACCGCCTCTAACCAGACTGCACCGCCTCTAACCAGTCTGCACCGCCTCTAACCAGACTGCACCGCCTCTAACCAGTCTGCACCGCCTCTAACCAGTCTGCACCGCCTCTAACCAGACTGCACCGCCTCTAACCAGTCTGCACCGCCTCTAACCAGTCTGCACCGCCTCTAACCAGTCTGCACCGCCTCTAACCAGTCTGCACCGCCTCTAACCAGACTGCACCGCCTCTAACCAGTCTGCACCGCCTCTAACCAGACTGCACCGCCTCTAACCAGACTGCACCGCCTCTAACCAGACTGCACCGCCTCTAACCAGACTGCACCGCCTCTAACCAGTCTGCACCGCCTCTAACCAGACTGCACCGCCTCTAACCAGACTGCACCGCCTCTAACCAGACTGCACCGCCTCTAACCAGTCTGCACCGCCTCTAACCAGACTGCACCGCCTCTAACCAGACTGCACCGCCTCTAACCAGACTGCACCGCCTCTAACCAGACTGCACCGCCTCTAACCAGTCTGCACCGCCTCTAACCAGTCTGCACCGCCTCTAACCAGACTGCACCGCCTCTAACCAGACTGCACCGCCTCTAACCAGTCTGCACCGCCTCTAACCAGACTGCACCGCCTCTAACCAGACTGCACCGCCTCTAACCAGACTGCACCGCCTCTAACCAGTCTGCACCGCCTCTAACCAGTCTGCACCGCCTCTAACCAGTCTGCACCGCCTCTAACCAGACTGCACCGCCTCTAACCAGGACAGAAATGTACATGTCTTGGGGGGGTTTTCCAAATGGCACCTTATATAAGGCCCTGGTGAAAAGTAGTGCACTATATAGGGAATAGGGCTCTGGTCTATAGTAGTGTACTATATAGGGAATAGGACCCTGGTCTAATGTAGTGTACTATATAGGGAATAGGGCCCTGGTCTATAGTAGTGCACTATATAGGGAATAGGGCTCTGGTCTATAGTAGTGCACTATATAGGTAATAGGGCTCTGGTCTATAGTAGTGTACTATATTGGGAATAGGACCCTGGTCTATAGTAGTGTACTATATAGGGAATAGGGTGCAATTTCAGACACAGGTTTCAACATCCTTAGTGCCTGATG